>NC_088410.1:4078078-4106649 GCF_034236695.1 Oncorhynchus nerka | reverse complement strand
TTTTCTTTGTTTTTCAAATGCACAGATAGCTAGGGGCTATATAAATTATGCATTTGTGTCTGCCAGATCAGAGGCAGTAGGGATGAGTGCACGAATCTTGATAAGTGCGCGAATTGGACCATTTTCCTGTCCTGCAACTTTTGGGTGTCAGGGAAAATGTATGGAGTAAAAAGTACATTATTTTCTTTAGGAATGTAGTGACTTAAAAGTCTTCCGGTACAGCTGGTGCTCTCATGCATTTTTCAGTGTTATTTGCCTCGAAGCGAGCATAGAAGTAGTTTAGCTCGTCCGGTAGGCTCGTGTCACTGGGCAGCTCTCGTCTGTGCTTCCCTTTATAGTCAGTAATAGTTTGCAGGCCCTGCCACATCCGACGAGTGTCGGAGCCGGTGTTGTACGACTCGACCTTAGTCTGGTATTGACGCTTTGCCTGTTTGATGGTTCGTTGCATAACGGGATTTCTTATAAGCTTCCGGGTTAGAGTCCCGGCTCCTCGAAGCGCGGATGCTGCCTGTAATCCATGGCTTCTGGTTGGGGTATATACGTACGGTCACTGTGGGGACGACATCATCGATGCACTTATTGATGAAGCCAGTAACTGATGTGGTGTACCCCTCAATGCCATTGGAGGAATCCCGGAACATATTCCAGTCTTTGCTAGCAAAACAGTCCTGTAGCTTAGCATCTGCTTCATCTGACCACTATTTTATTGATCTAGTCACTGGTGCTTCCCTCTTAAATATTTGCTTGTAAGCAGGAATCAAGAGGATGGAATTATCTCTGTGTGTGGAGTATAGATGGTCCAGAGTTCTTTTCCGTCTGGTTGCACATTTAACATGCTGATAGAAATTTGGTAAAACTGATTTAAGTTTCCCTTCATTAAAGTCCTTGGCTACTAGGAGCGCCGCCTCTGGGTGAGCATTTTCTTGTTTGCATATGGCAGAATACAGCTCATTCAATGCTATCTTAGTGCCAGCCTCTAACTGTGGTGGTATGTGAACGGCTACAAAGAATATAGATAAACTCTCTTGGTAGGTAATGTGGTCTACAGCTTATCATGAGAAACTCTACTTCAGGCAATAGTATAGTAATAATTCAATAGCTCGAGACTTCCTTACAAAAATAAATAGACCTCCACCCCTTGTCTTACCAGTTCTAACCTTCCGGTACAGCAGCATATAACCAGCCAGCTGAATGTTGATATTGTCGTAGTTCAGCCACGACTCCGTGAAGCATAAGATGTTACAGTTTTTAATGTCCCGTTGGTAGTTTAATCTTCCCAATAACTTGTCCATTTTACTGTCCAAAGATTGCACGTTTGCTTGCAGAATTGAGGGGAGTGTTTTTTTTTTTTCTCGATCGTTTTTTTTCTCGACGCTTTTCTGACGCTTCTCCGACCCTTTAGGCCTCCGTCTCCTCTCTTCAAGCAGATCACTGGGGTCGGGGCCTGGTTCCGAGGGAGTTATATATCCTCCTACCCTCGGCTCGTCAGAGTGGTGAAAGAAGAAAATGATTCTGGCCGTGGTGAGTCACCGAGGTCCTGATGTCTACAAGTTATTTTCGGGTCATAAGAGACATTAGCGGCAATATTATGTACAAAAATAGTAATAGTAAAAACATAAGTTACATACAATGCAGATAACGAGATAAACAAAAACAATCGGTTGGGGCCTGTAAAACATCTGCACCAGGAGAACATTACCAACCCTTCGCCTCCATCGGTTGGGGGCCTGTAAAACATCTGCAACTAGAGAACATTACCAACCCCTTCGCTCCATCGGTTGGGGGCCTGTAAAACATCTGCAACTAGAGAACACACAACCCCTTCGCTCCATCGGTTGGGGGCCTGTAAAACATCTGCAACTAGAGAACATTACCAACCCCTTCGCTCCATCGGTTGGGGCCTGTAAAACATCTGCAACTAGAAACATTTACCAACCCCTTCGCTCCATCGGTTGGGGGCCTGTAAACATCTGCAACTAGAGAACATTACCAACCCCTTCGCTCCATCGGTTGGGGCCTGTAAAAACATCTGCAACTAGAGAACATTACCAACCCCTTCGCTCCATCGGTTGGGGGCCTGTAAAACATCTTTTTCGCACCAGAGAACATTACCAACCCTTCGGCTCCATCGGTTGGGGGCCTGTAAAACATCTGCAACTAGAGAACACACAACCCCTTCGCTCCATCGGTTGGGGGCCTGTAAAACATCTGCAACTAGAGAACATTACCAACCCCTTGGCTCCATCGGTTGGGGGCCTGTAAACATCTGCAACTAGAGAACACACAACCCCTTCGCTCCATCGGTTGGGGGCCTGTAAAACATCTGCAAAACATTACCAGCCTCCATCGGTTGGGGGCAACTCTGCTAGAGAACATTACCAACCCCTTCGCTCCATCGGTTGGGGGCCTGTAAAACATCTGCAACTAGAGAACATTACCAACCCCTTCGCTCCATCGGTTGGGGGCCTGTAAAACATCTGCAACTAGAGAACATTACCAACCCCTTCGCTCCATCGGTTGGGGGCCTGTAAAACATCTGCAACTAGAGAACATTACCAACCCCTTCGCTCCATCGGTTGGGGGGCCTGTAAAACATCTGCAACTAGAGAACATTACCAACCCCTTCGCTCCATCGGTTGGGGGCCTGTAAAACATCTGCAACTAGAGAACATTACCAACCCCTTCGCTCCATCGGTTGGGGGCCTGTAAAACATCTGCACCTAGAGAACATTACCAACCCCTTCGCTCCATCGGTTGGGGCCTGCCCAAACATCTGCAACTAGAGAACATTACCAACCCCTTCGCTCCATCGGTTGGGGGCCTGTAAAACGTCTGCAACTAGAGAACATTACCCAACCCCTTCGCTCCATCGGTTGGGGGCCTGTAAAAACATCTGCAACTAGAGAACATTACCAACCCCTTCGCTCCATCGGTTGGGGGCCTGTAAAACATCTGCAACTAGAGAAGACATTGCCAACCCCTTCGCCTCCATCGGTTGGGGGCCTGTAAAACATCTGCAACTAGAGAACATTACCAACCCCTTCGCTCCATCGGTTGGGGGCCTGTAAAACATCTGCAACTAGAGAACATTACCAACCCCTTCGCTCCATCGGTTGGGGGCCTGTAAAACATCTGCAACTAGAGAACATTACCAACCCCTTCGCTCCATCGGTTGGGGGGCCTGTAAAACATCTGCAACTAGAGAACATTACCAACCCCTTCGCTCCATCGGTTGGGGGCCTGTAAAACGTCTGCAGCTAGAGAACATTACCAACCCCTTCGCTTCCATCGGTTGGGGGCCTGTAAACATCTGCAACTAGAGAACACTCCCACCCCCTCCGCTCCATCGGTTGGGGGCCTGTAAAACATCTGCAACTAGAGAACATTACCAACCCCTTCGCTCCATCGGTTGGGGGCCTGTAAAACATCTGCAACTAGAGAACATTACCAACCCCTTCGCTCCATCGGTTGGGGGCCTGTAAAACATCTGCAACTGAGAACATTACCAACCCCTTCGCTCCATCGGTTGGGGGGCCTTGTAAAACATCTGCAACTAGAGAACATTACCAACCCCTTCGCTCCATCGGTTGGGGGGCCTGTAAACATCTGCAACTAGAGAACATTCCCAACCCCTTCGCCCCATCGGTTGGGGGCCTGTAAAACATCTGCAACTAGAGAACATTACCAACCCCTTCGCTCCATCGGTTGGGGGCCTGTAAAACGTCTGCAACTAGAGAACATTACCAACCCCTTCGCTCCATCGGTTGGGGGCCTGTAAAACATCTGCAACTAGAGAACATTACCAACCCTTCGCTCCATCGGTTGGGGGCCTGTAAAACATCTGCAACTAGAGAACATTACCAACCCCTTCGCTCCATCGGTTGGGGGCCTGTAAAACATCTGCAACTGAGAACATTACCAACCCCTTCGCTCCATCGGTTGGGGGCCTGTAAAACGTCTGCAACTAGAGAACATCACCAACCCCTTCGCTCCATCGGTTGGGGCCTGTAAAACATCTGCAACTAGAGAACATTACCAACCCCTTCGCTCCATCGGTTGGGGGCCTGTAAAACATCTGCAACTAGAGAACATTACCAACCCTTCGCTCCATCGGTTGGGGGCCTGTAAAACGTCTGCAACTAGAGAACAACCCCTTAGCTCCATCGGTTTGGGGGCCTGTAAAACGTCTGCAACTAGAGAACAACCCCTTCGGTCCATCGGTTGGGGGCCTGTAAAACGTCTGCAACTAGAGAACAACCCCTTCGCTCCATCGGTTGGGGCCTGTAAAACGTCTGCAACTAGAGAACATTACCAACCCTTCGCTCCATCAGTTGGGGGCCTGTAAAACGTCTGCAACAGAGAACATTACCAACCCCTTCGCTCCATCGGTTGGGGGCCTGTAAAACGTCTGCAACTAGAGAACATTACCAACCCCTTCGCTCCATCGGTTGGGGGCCTGTAAAACATCTGCAACTAGAGAACAACCCTTCGCTCCGTATTTTCACACCTCCACTTTGGAGCTGCTACTCAAGAAAGCAAAAAGTTTGTATGCGGCTTTATTAACGCAATATTTATTAATTCTTTTTTTTTTTTTACATTGTTTGCAAACTGATGTGATGCATATTAATGCCAAAATAACATGCAAAACAGGCAACCACAAAAAACGATATATATTCAATACCACATTAAATCATACTCAAAAAGGTTTAGGAATTCCCCAGGCCTCTCTGTAAACCTTTTTAAACTAATTCCTGTAAAACTTTTTTGAATATGATTTAATAATGTGGTATTAAACAAAACCCCAAATTCTCAGTCAAAAGCACAAGTCAGAACACAGTCTCTCTATTCTCTCATGTGATTTCAGGTCCTCTGACTGGGAAAATGTCTTTCCACAATGAGAGCAGTGGTATGTCTTCTCCTCCTGTGTATTTGTATGAATTCTTTCAGGTTCCATAACCGGGTAAATCTTATTCCACACTGGGAGCAGTGGTAGGTCTTTTATCCTATGTGTCTCAGTGTTTTCAGGATCCCTAACAAGGTAAAATGTCTTTCCACATTGGGAGCAGTGGTCAGGTGTGTCCTCTCATGTGAGGTAAGGTCCTGCAATCTCTTTCCTCACTGGGAGAATTGGTAAGGCTTTTCTCCTGTGTGTATTCCTTTATGCCTTTTCAGGCTCGCTAAATGGGTAAAACTCTTTCCACAGAGGGAACACTTAAAAGGCTTTTCTCCGTGTGTCCTCTCATGCTCTTTTAGATTGCCCAAAGTGGTCAAACTCTTTCCACACAGGGAGCAGTGGTGAGGCTTCTCCCTGTATGTATTCTCTTATGTATTTTCAGGGTCTCTAAATGAAAAAATACTTGCCACACTGGGAGCAGTAATAAGGCTTCTCTCCTGTGTGCATTCTCTCATGTGTTTTCAGACTCCTATCTGGGTAAAACTCTTTCCACACAGAGAACAGTGGTAAGGCTTCTCTCCCGAGTGTATTTTCTCGTGTTTTTTAGGTGCCTAACATGGTGAAATTCTTTCCACACAGGGAGCAAGGGTAAGCTTCTCTCCTGTATGGAATTCTCTCGTGTATTTTCAGGCTTCCTAACTGAGTAAAACTCTTTCCACACTGGGAGCATTGGTACGTCTTCCTCCCTGCTGTATGTATTTCTTCATGCCTATTCAGGGCCCTTAACCAGGTAAAACTCTTTCCACACTGGGAACATGAAAGGCTTTTTCTCCTGTGTGCATCGTCTCGTGCTGTTTTAGGTTCCAGAACCGGGTAAAACTCTTTCCACAGTGGGAGCAGTGGTGTGGTCTCCCTGGTTTGGACGTCTCTGGGTCTGGTTCCCCTGAAGGACTCTTCCCGCTGTCAGAGTGAGAGTCTGGTGTCTCTCCTGCCAAAGACAGAGTATTTGGTTAAATACTTAGAGCCCACTAATGAAGACTGGTCTCTCTCCTGCCAAAGACAGAGTATTGAGTGAAACTGAGACCTGAATGAAACCACCACATGATAAAACTGTCTTCCTATGAGGTTTAATCCAGAATAGATCCCTCAATAACAAATAAAGAGTGGCTGTTGTGATTTATAGGCCAATAAAAACACTATTAAACTTCATGGTTGTAGACCTAATGGATAAATAGACTAGTCAGTATAGGATACATGTAATAGACTAATGGATAAATAGATAGTCAGTATTAGGATAATGTAAATAGACTAGTCAGTATAGGATACATGTAATAGACTAGTCAGTATAGGATACATGTAATAGACTAGTCAGTATAGGATACATGTATTAGACTAGTCAGTATAGGATACATGTATTAGACCTAATGGATAAATAGACTAGTCAGTATAGGATACATGTATTAGACCTAATGGATAAATAGACTAGTCAGTATAGGATACATGTATTAGACCTAATGGATAAATAGACTAGTCAGTATAGGATACATGTATTAGACCTAATGGATAAATAGACTAGTCAGTATAGGATACATGTAATAGACTAGTCAGTATAGGATACATGTAATAGACTAGTCAGTATAGGATACATATATTAGACTAGTCAGTATAGGATACATGTAATAGACCTAATAGATAAATAGACTAGTCAGTATAGGATACATGTAATAGACTAGTCAGTATAGGATACATGTATTAGACCTAATGGATAAATAGACTAGTCAGTATAGGATACATGTAATAGACTAGTCAGTATAGGATACATGTAATAGACTAGTCAGTATAGGATACATGTATTAGACTAGTCAGTATAGGATACATGTATAAAATAAGGCTGTAACGTAACAAAAATGTGGAAAAAGTCAAGGGGTCTGAATACCTTCCGAATCCACTGTGACGCTTTTCTAGGAGCAGGTTTTTGATATTCTATTGATGATATTAATCAAGAACATGTTTAATTTTTGGATCTACGATTTCACAACTTGTTTTAATCAAACTATATTGAGGGGCTGTGTCATTGTGTACCACTATGTCTATTTAAACTATATCGAGGGGCTGTGTCATTGTGTACCACCATCTCTATTTAAACTATATCGAGGAGCTGTGTCATTGTGTACCACTGTCTCTATTTAAACTATATTGAGGGGCCGTGTCATTGTGTACCACTGTCTCTATTTAAACTATATCGAGGGGCTGTGTCATTGTGTACCATCATCTCTATTTAAATGATATTGAGGGGCTGTGTCATTGTGTACCACTGTCTCTATTTAAACTATATTGAGGGGCTGTGTCATTGTGTACCATCATCTCTATTTAAACTATATCGAGGGGCTGTGTCATTGTGTACCACTGTCTCTATTTAAACTATATCGAGGGGCTGTGTCATTGTGTACCATCATCTCTATTTAAACTATATCGAGGGGCTGTGTCATTGTGTACCATCATCTCTATTTAAATGATATCGAGGGGCTGTGTCATTGTGTACCACTATGTCTATTTAAACTATATTGAGGGGCTGTGTCATTGTGTACCATCATCTCTATTTAAACTATATCGAGGGGCTGTGTCATTGTGTACCATCATCTCTATTTAAACTATATTGAGGGGCTGTGTCATTGTGTACCATCATCTCTATTTAAACTATATCGAGGGGCTGTGTCATTGTGTACCATCATCTCTATTTAAACTATATCGAGGGGCTGTGTCATTGTGTACCACTGTCTCTATTTAAACTATATTGAGGGGCTGTGTCATTGTGTACCATCATCTCTATTTAAACTATATCGAGGGGCTGTGTCATTGTGTACCACTATGTCTATTTAAACTATATTGAGGGGCTGTGCCATTGTGTACCATCATCTCTATTTAAACTATATCGAGGGGCTGTGTCATTGTGTACCACTGTCTCTATTTAAACTATATTGAGGGGCTGTGTTATTGTGTACCATCATCTCTATTTAAACTATATTGAGGGGCTGTGTCATTGTGTACCATCATCTCTATTTAAACTATATCGAGGGGCTGTGTCATTGTGTACCATCATCTCTATTTAAATTATATTGAGGGGCTGTGTCATTGTGTACCATCATCTCTATTTAAATTATATTGAGGGGCTGTGTCATTGTGTACCACTATGTCTATTTAAACTATATCGAGGGGCTGTGTCATTGTGTACCATCATCTCTATTTAAACTATATTGAGGGGCTGTGTTATTGTGTACCACTGTCTCTATTTAAACTATATCGAGGGGCTGTGTCATTGTGTACCACTGTCTCTATTTAAACTATATCGAGGGGCTGTGTCATTGTGTACCACTGTCTCTATTTAAACTATATCGAGGGGCTGTGTCATTGTGTACCACTGTCTCTATTTAAACTATATTGAGGGGCTGTGTTATTGTGTACCACTGTCTCTATTTGCAGTAATTCATAGTCCATTATATTGTGAAAGGTTTGTCTCATTGAGTCATTTTATTTCATTAATTCATATTATTTTAAATCTACTCATATTTCAACATTGGTGCCTTATTCTAATGTATTAGCTACCATGGAGCCTTATTCTATTATAATGTATTAGCTACCATGGAGCCTTATTATAATGTATTAGCTACCATGGAGCCTTATTCTATTATAATGTATTAGCTACCATGGAGCCTTATTCTAATGTATTAGCTACCATGGAGCCTTATTCTACTGTATTAGCTACCATGGAGCCTTATTCTAATGTATTAGCTACCATGGAGCCTTATTCTATTATAATGTATTAGCTACCATGGAGCCTTATTATAATGTATTAGCTACCATGGAGCCTTATTATAATGTATTAGCTACCATGGAGCCTTATTATATTATAATGTATTAGCTACCATGGTGCCTTATTCTATTCTAATGTGTTAGCTACCATGGAGCCTTATTATAATGTATTAGCTACCATGGAGCCTTATTATAATGTATTAGCTACCATGGAGCCTTATTATATTATAATGTATTAGCTACCATGGAGCCTTATTATATTATAATGTATTAGCTACCATGGAGCCTTATTCTATTATAATGTATTAGCTACCATGGAGCCTTATTCTATTATAATGTATTGGCTACCATGGAGCCTTATTATATTATAATGTATTAGCTACCATGGAGCCTTATTCTATTATAATGTATTAGCTACCATGGAGCCTTATTATATTATAATGTATTACAGTGAATAAAGACGACCCTCAGACTCCTCTTCCCTTTCCCCCATGTGAACCATACTGAATAAAGATCGATCCTCAGACTCTTCTTTTTGCACGTTGCACACCTCAGGCGATAATACCCTGTGACTTCTTTAATATTAGACATCGCGCACCAGGTGTTATGGACAAATAGACACACACCCCCACCACGTCGTCTTGCCAGACGTAACGTCTCTGTCCTACCGATACACAGTAAACCCAGCCAGCTCTATATTATCCATGTCCTCGTTGACTTGGGCGTTGAAACATAAAATTACAGTTTGTAATGTGCCGTTGGTAGGATATAAGTGCATTTTTTGTTTTCCAACAACGTTATCAGCCAATAGAAGGGTTGGTAGTGGAGGTTTACTCACTCGCCCGACCTCCGCCCCCTTTTTATCCGTCTTTTCTTTACGCAAATGATGGGGATTTGGGCCTGTTCTCGAGAAAGCAGTATATCTTAGGGCTTATCTTTAGGCCTGGTCGGGTATCTGCAGTATATCCTTCAAATGATGGGGATTTGGGCCTGTTCTCGAGAAAGCAGTATATCTTAGGGCTTATCTTTAGGCCTGGTCGGGTATCTGCAGTATATCCTTCAAATGATGGGGATTTGGGCCTGTTCTCGAGAAAGCAGTATATCTTAGGGCTTATCTTTAGGCCTGGTCGGGTATCTGCAGTATATCCTTCAAATGATGAGGATTTGGGCCTGTTCTCGAGAAAGCAGTATATCTTAGGGCTTATCTTTAGGCCTGGTCGGGTATCTGCAGTATATCCTTCAAATGATGGGGATTTGGGCCCTTTCTCGAGAAAGCAGTATATCTTAGGGCTTATCTTTAGGCCTGGTCGGGTATCTGCAGTATATCCTTTGCCTCGGACTCGTTAAAGAAAAAACATCTTTGTTCAGTTCGAGGTGAGTAATCCCAGTTCTGATGTCCAGAAGTTATTTTTTGGGTCATAAGAAAACGGTAGCAGCAACAACATGTACAAAATAAGTTAAAAGATAACTTTTTTTTTTTTTTTTAAATGACAAAATAACACAGTTGGTTAGGAGCCCGTAAAACGACAGCCAATAACTTATCAATGACCCAGTTAATTTAATACCTACCATTGTATCGCTGAGTTGTCATAATGATGTCATAATGCGTCAGCAAATTTACATTTACATTTAAGTCATTTAGCAGACTTACAAATTGGTGCTTTCACCTTATGACATCCAGTGGAACAGCCACTTTACAATAGTGCATCTAGGTCTTTTAAGGGGGTGAGAAGGATTACTTTATCCTATCCTAGGTATTCCTTAAAGAGGTGGGGTTTCAGGTGTCTCCGGAAGGTGGTGATTGACTCCGCTGTCCTGGCGTCGTGAGGGAGTTTGTTCCACCATTGGGGGGCCAGAGCAAATGTACATTATCCCACACGGCGTTGGAAGACAATGCAAGTAATTTTATGTCCCTCTAACCAGTGGTGTAAAGTACTTAAGGAAAAATACTTTAAAGTACTACTTAAGTACTTTTTTTTGGGCTATCTGTACTTTACTCATTTATATTGTTGACAACTTTTACTTCACTACATTCCTAAAGATAATAATGTACTTTTTTACAACATGACATTTTCCCTTGACACCCCAAAAAAATACTCGTTACATTTTGAACGCTTGGCAGGCCAGGAAAGTGGTCCAATTCACACACTTATCAAGAGAACACATCCCTACTGCCTCTGATCTGGAGGACTCACTAAACAGAGAACACGTGGGCATCCCTACTGCCTCTGATCTGGAGGACTCACTAAACACATGCTTCGTTTTGTAAATTATGTCCGAGTGTTGGAGTGTACCCCCTGACTATCTGTACAATTGTAAAACAAGAAAACAATGCCATCTGCTTTGCTTAAGACTTTTACTGTTGATGGTTATGTATATTTTAGCAATTCAATTTACTTTTGAAACTTAGGAATATTTAGAACCAAGTGGTATTTTACTGGCCGACCATCCTTGATAATGTATGTAATATCAACAAGAGAGATATATTTTCTTTTCTTGGTGATTTTCAATACTGACTTCAATATTTCACTATCAACAAGCTGCCCATTCAAGACAAAAACCCTCAAAACTGCAACCAGTGCCTGCAACCTGGTTCAGGATATCAGTATCCCTGGGTTGTCAACGGTCATGGTCACAACATGTTGAAACAACAGTAGCTAGGATGGGGAGAAGTAGAACAACTAAAGGACTGCTCTGTCTTCTTAAACAACACTATCAACAAGGCAGGTCCACCTGGACAGGCTCTCCCTACAGGCTCTAGTTTTGTCACACCTGGACTACTGTTCAGTCGTGTGGTCAGGTGCCACAACTACTGAGGACTTAGGAAAAATGTAAATAGGCTCAGAACAGAGCAGCACGACTGGCCCTTGGATGTACACAGAGAGCTAACGATGATATGCATGTCAATCTCTCCTGGCTCAAAGTGGAGGAGAGATGCATCACTGCATGTATTTGTGAGAGGTGTTGACAAGCTGAATGCACCGAACTGTCTGCTTGAACTACTGGCACACAGCTCAGACACCCATGTCTACCCCACAAGACATGCCACCAGAGGTCTCTTCACAATCCCCAAGTACAGAACAGACTATGGGAGAAGCACAGTACTACATAGAGAAATGACTACATGGAACTATATTCCACATCAGGTAACTGATGCAAGTACAGTAGAATCAGATTTGAAAAAACCCCCAGATAAAATACACCTTATGGAACAGTGTGGACAATGAAGAACCACATACACACACGCATACATATGAGAAGACGCACACTCTACACATGGACTATGTACTGTAGATATGTGGTGGTAGAGTAGTGGCCTGATGGAACACAATGTGTTGTAGATATGTGGTGGTAGAGTAGTGGCCTGATGGAACACAATGTGTTGTAGATATGTGGTAGTAGAGTAGTGGCCTGATGGAACACAATGTGTTGTAGATATGTGGTGGTAGAGTAGTGGCCTGATGGAACACAATGTGTTGTAGATATGTGGTAGTAGTGTAGTGGCCTGATGGAACACAATGTGTTGTAGATATGTGGTAGTAGAGTAGTGGCCTGATGGAACACAATGTGTTGTAGATATGTGGTGGTAGAGTAGTGGCCTGATGGAACACAATGTGTTGTAGATATGTGGTGGTAGAGTAGTGGCCTGATGGAACACAATGTGTTGTAGATATGTGGTAGTAGTGTAGTGGTCTGAGGGAACACACTTAATGTATTGTAGAGTAGTGGTCTGATGGAACACAATGTGTTGTAGATATGTGGTAGTAGAGTAGTGGTCTGATGGAACACAATGTGTTGTAGAGTAGTGGTCTGATGGAACACAATATGATGTAGATATGTGGTGGTAGAGTAGTGGCCTGATGGAACACAATGTGTTGTAGATATGTGGTGGTAGAGTAGTGGCCTGATGGAACACAATGTGTTGTAGATATGTGGTGGTAGAGTAGTGGCCTGATGGAACACAATGTGTTGTAGATATGTGGTAGTAGAGTAGTGGCCTGATGGAACACAATGTGTTGTAGATATGTGGTAGTAGAGTAGTGGTCTGATGGAACACAATGTGTTGTAGATAGTGTCTGATAGTATGATGTAGATATGTGGTCTAGAGTAGTGGCCTGATGGAACACAATGTGTTGTAGATATGTGGTGGTAGAGTAGTGGCCTGATGGAACACAATGTGTTGTAGATATGTGGTAGTAGAGTAGTGGCCTGATGGAACACAATGTATTGTAGATATGTGGTGGTAGAGTAGTGGCCTGATGGAACACAATGTGTTGTAGATATGTGGTAGTAGAGTAGTGGCCTGATGGAACACACTTAATGTATTGTAGATATGTGGTAGTAGAGTAGTGGTCTGATGGAACACACTTAATGTAGATATGTGGTAGTAGAGTAGTGGTCTGATGGAACACAATGTGTTGTAGATATGTAGTAGAGTAGTGGTCTGATGGAACACAATGTGTTGTAGATATGTGGTAGTAGAGTAGTGGCCTGATGGAACACAATGTGTTGTAGATATGTGGTGGTAGAGTAGTGGTCTGATGGAACACAATGTGTTGTAGATATGTAGTAGTAGTAGTGGCCTGATGGAACACAATGTGTTGTAGATATGTGGTGGTAGAGTAGTGGTCTGATGGAACACAATGTGTTGTAGATATGTCTGATGTAGTAGTGTAGTGGTCTGAGGGAACACACTTAATGTATTGTAGAGTAGTGGTGGTAGAGTAGTGGCCTGATGGAACACAATGTGTTGTAGATATGTGGTAGTAGAGTAGTGGTCTGATGGAACACAATGTGTTGTAGATATGTGGTAGTAGAGTAGTGGCCTGATGGAACACAATGTATTGTAGAGTAGTGGTGGTAGAGTAGTGGCCTGATGGAACACACGTAATGTATTGTAGAGTAGTGGTCTGATGGAACACACTTAATGTATTGTAGAGTAGTGGTCTGAGGGAACACACTCAATGTGTTGTAGATATGTGGTGGTAGAGTAGTGGCCTGATGGAACACAATGTGTTGTAGATATGTGGTAGTAGAGTAGTGGTCTGATGGAACACACTTAATGTATTGTAGAGTAGTGGCCTGATGGAACACAATGTGTTGTAGATATGTGGTAGTAGAGTAGTGGTCTGATGGAACACAATGTGTTGTAGATATGTGGTAGTAGAGTAGTGGTCTGATGGAACACACTTAATATGTTGTAGATATGTGGTAGTAGAGTAGTGGTCTGATGGAACACACTTAATGTATTGTAGAGTAGTGGTAGTAGAGTAGTGGTCTGATGGAACACACTTAATATGTTGTAGATATGTGGTAGTAGAGTAGTGGTCTGATGGAACACAATGTGTTGTAGATATGTGGTCTGTGGTGGCCTGATGGAACACAATGTGTTGTAGATATGTGGTAGTAGAGTAGTGGTCTGAGGGAACACACTTAATGTATTGTAGAGTAGTGGTGGTAGAGTAGTGGCCTGATGGAACACAATGTGTTGTAGATATGTGGTAGTAGAGTAGTGGTCTGAGGGAACACACTTAATGTATTGTAGAGTAGTGGTCTGATGGAACACACTTAATATGTTGTAGATATGTGGTAGTAGAGTAGTGGTCTGATGGAACACACTTAATGTATTGTAGAGTAGTGGTCTGATGGAACACACTTAATGTATTGTAGATATGTGGTAGTAGTGTAGTGGCCTGATGGAACACAATGTGTTGTAGATATGTGGTAGTAGAGTAGTGGTCTGATGGAACACACTTAATGTATTGTAGATATGTGGTAGTAGTGTAGTGGCCTGATGGAACACAATGTGTTGTAGATATGTGGTAGTAGAGTACTGGTCTGATGGAACACAATATGATGTAGATATGTGGTAGTAGAGTAGTGGCCTGATGGAACACAATATGTTGTAGATATGTGGTAGTAGAGTAGTGGTCTGATGGAACACACTTAATGTATTGTAGAGTAGTGGTGGTAGAGTAGTGGTCTGATGGAACACAATGTGTTGTAGATATGTGGTAGTAGAGTAGTGGTCTGAGGGAACACACTTAATGTATTGTAGAGTAGTGGTGGTAGAGTAGTGGCCTGATGGAACACAATGTGTTGTAGATATGTGGTAGTAGTGTAGTGGTCTGATGGAACACACTTAATGTATTGTAGATATGTGGTAGTAGTGTAGTGGTCTGATGGAACACACTTAATGTATTGTAGATATGTGGTAGTAGAGTAGTGGTCTGATGGAACACAATGTGTTGTAGATATGTGGTAGTAGAGTAGTGGTCTGATGGAACACACTTAATGTATTGTAGATATGTGGTAGTAGAGTAGTGGTCTGATGGAACACAATATGATGTAGATATGTGGTAGTAGAGTAGTGGTCTGAGGGAACACACTTAATGTATTGTAGAGTAGTGGTCTGATGGAACACAATGTAATATGTGGTAGAGTAGTGGTCTGATGGAACACACTTAATGTATTGTAGAGTAGTGGTCTGAGGGAACACTTAATGTATTGTAGAGTAGTGGTCTGAGGGAACACACTGTGTTGTAGATATGTGGTAGTAGAGTAGAGGTCTGAGGACACACTTAATGTATTGTAGATATGTGGTAGTAGAGTAGTGGTCTGATGGAACACAATGTGTTGTAGATATGTGGTAGTAGAGTAGTGGTCTGATGGAACACACTTAATGTATTGTAGATATGTGGTAGTAGTGTAGTGGTCTGATGGAACACACTTAATGTATTGTAGATATGTGGTAGTAGAGTAGTGGTCTGAGGGAACACACTTAATGTATTGTAGATATGTGGTAGTAGAGTAGTGGTCTGATGGAACACAATGTGTTGTAGATATGTGGTAGTAGAGTAGTGGTCTGAGGGAACACACTTAATGTATTGTAGAGTAGTGGTGGTAGAGTAGTGGCCTGATGGAACACAATGTGTTGTAGATATGTGGTAGTAGAGTAGTGGTCTGAGGGAACACACTTAATGTATTGTAGAGTAGTGGTCTGATGGAACACACTTAATGTATTGTAGATATGTGGTAGTAGTGTAGTGGCCTGATGGAACACAATGTGTTGTAGATATGTGGTAGTAGAGTAGTGGTCTGATGGAACACACTTAATGTATTGTAGAGTAGTGGTCTGATGGAACACACTGTATTGTAGATATGTGGTAGTAGTGTAGTGGCCTGATGGAACACAATGTGTTGTAGATATGTGGTAGTAGTGTAGTGGTCTGATGGAACACACTTAATGTATTGTAGAGTAGTGGTCTGAGGGAACACACTTAATGTATTGTAGAGTAGTGGTCTGAGGGAACACACTTAATGTATTGTAGAGTAGTGGTCTGAGGGAACACACTTAATGTATTGTGGAGTAGTGGTCTGAGGGAACACACTTAATGTATTGAGATATGTAGTGGTCTGAGGGTCTGAACACACTTAATGTATTGTAGATATGTGGTAGTAGTGTAGTGGCCTGATGGAACACAATGTATGTTGTAGATATGTGGTAGTAGTGTAGTGGTCTGATGGAACACAATATGTTGTAGATGTGGTAGTTAGTGGCCTGATGGAGATAGATGTGGTAGTAGAGGAACACACTAATGTATTGTAGAGTAGTGGTGGTAGTAGTGGCTGAGGAACACAATGTATGTAGATGGAACACACTTAATGTACACACACTTAATGTATTGTAGATAGTGGTGGGAACACACTTAATGTATTGTAGAGTAGTGGTCTGAGGGAACACACTTAATGTATTGTAGATATGTGGTAGTAGTGTAGTGGTCTGATGGAACACACTGTGTTGTAGATATGTGGTAGTAGAGTAGTGGTCTGATGGAACACAATGTGTTGTAATAGTGTGTCTGAGGGAACACAATGTGTGTACCTGATGGAACACAATGTGTTGTAGATATGTGGTAGTAGAGTGTGGTCTGAGGAACACACTTAATATTTGTAGATATGTGGTAGTAGAGTAGTGGTCTGAAACACTTAATGTATTGTAGAGTAGTGGTCTGAGGGAACACTTAGTAGTGGTGGTCTGAGGAACAACACACTTAATGTATTGTAGATATGTGGTCTGAGTGATATGTCTGAGGAACACACTGTGTTGTAGATATGTGGTAGTAGTGTAGTGGTCTGATGGAACACACTTAATGTATTGTAGATATGTGGTAGTAGAGTAGTGGCCTGATGGAACACAATGTGTTGTAGATATGTGGTAGTAGAGTAGTGGTCTGATGGAACACACTTAATGTATTGTAGATATGTGGTAGTAGTGTAGTGGTCTGATGGAACACACTTAATGTATTGTAGATATGTGGTAGTAGAGTAGTGGTCTGATGGAACACATTGTGTTGTAGATATGTGGTAGTAGAGTAGTGGTCTGATGGAACACACTTAATGTATTGTAGATATGTGGTAGTAGAGTAGTGGTCTGATGGAACACAATATGATGTAGATATGTGGTAGTAGAGTAGTGGTCTGATGGAACACACTTAATGTATTGTAGATATGTGGTAGTAGAGTAGTGGTCTGAGGGAACACACTTAATGTATTGTAGAGTAGTGGTCTGATGGAACACACTTAATGTATTGTAGAGTAGTGGTCTGATGGAACACACTTAATGTATTGTAGAGTAGTGGTCTGAGGGAACACTTAATGTATTGTAGAGTAGTGGTCTGAGGGAACACACTGTGTTGTAGATATGTGGTAGTAGAGTAGAGGTCTGAGGACACACTTAATGTATTGTAGATATGTGGTAGTAGAGTAGTGGTCTGATGGAACACAATGTGTTGTAGATATGTGGTAGTAGAGTAGTGGTCTGATGGAACACACTTAATGTATTGTAGATATGTGGTAGTAGTGTAGTGGTCTGATGGAACACACTTAATGTATTGTAGATATGTGGTAGTAGAGTAGTGGTCTGATGGAACACAATGTGTTGTAGATATGTGGTAGTAGAGTAGTGGTCTGATGGAACACAATGTGTTGTAGATATGTGGTAGTAGAGTAGTGGTCTGAGGGAACACACTTAATGTATTGTAGATATGTGGTAGTAGAGTAGTGGTCTGATGGAACACAATGTGTTGTAGATATGTGGTAGTAGAGTAGTGGTCTGAGGGAACACACTTAATGTATTGTAGAGTAGTGGTGGTAGAGTAGTGGCCTGATGGAACACAATGTGTTGTAGATATGTGGTAGTAGAGTATGGTCTGAGGAACACACTTAATGTAGATGTAGTAGTAGTGGTCTGATGGAACACACTTAATGTATTGTAGATATGTGGTAGTAGTGTAGTGGCCTGATGGAACACACTTAATGTATTGTAGAGTAGTGGTCTGATGGAACACACTTAATGTATTGTAGATATGTGGTAGTAGTGTAGTGGCCTGATGGAACACAATGTGTTGTAGATATGTGGTAGTAGAGTAGTGGTCTGATGGAACACACTTAATGTATTGTAGATATGTGGTAGTAGTGTAGTGGCCTGATGGAACACAATGTGTTGTAGATATGTGGTAGTAGAGTACTGGTCTGATGGAACACAATATGATGTAGATATGTGGTAGTAGAGTAGTGGCCTGATGGAACACAATATGTTGTAGATATGTGGTAGTAGAGTAGTGGTCTGAGGAACACACTTAATGTATTGTAGAGTAGTGGTAGTAGAGTAGTGGTCTGATGGAACACAATTAATGTTGTAGATATGTGGTAGTAGAGTAGTGGTCTGATGGAACACACTTAATGTATTGTAGAGTAGTGGTCTGAGGAACACACTTAATGTATTGTAGATATGTAGTAGGTCTGATGGAACACAATGTGTTGTAGATATGTGATAGTAGTGTAGTGGTCTGATGGAACACAATGTAATATTGTAGAGAGTAGTGGTCTGAGGAACACACTTAATGTATTGTAGATATGTGGTAGTAGTGTAGTGGTCTGATGGAACACACTTAATGTATTGTAGATATGTGGTAGTAGTGTAGTGGCCTGATGGAACACAATGTGTTGTAGATATGTGGTAGTAGTGTAGTGGCCTGATGGAACACAATGTGTTGTAGATATGTGATAGTAGTGTAGTGGCCTGATGGAACACAATGTGTTGTAGATATGTGGTAGTAGAGTAGTGGTCTGATGGAACACACTTAATATGTTGTAGATATGTGGTAGTAGAGTAGTGGTCTGAGGGAACACACTTAATGTATTGTAGAGTAGTGGTCTGAGGGAACACTTAATGTATTGTAGAGTAGTGGTCTGAGGGAACACTTAATGTATTGTAGAGTAGTGGTCTGAGGGAACACACTTAATGTATTGTAGATATGTGGTCTGAGGGAACACACTGTGTTGTAGATATGTGGTAGTAGAGTAGTGGTCTGATGGAACACAATGTGTTGTAGATATGTGGTAGTAGTGTAGTGGTCTGATGGAACACACTTAATGTATTGTAGATATGTGGTAGTAGAGTAGTGGCCTGATGGAACACAATGTGTTGTAGATATGTGGTAGTAGAGTAGTGGTCTGATGGAACACACTTAATGTATTGTAGATATGTGGTAGTAGTGTAGTGGTCTGATGGAACACACTTAATGTATTGTAGATATGTGGTAGTAGAGTAGTGGTCTGATGGAACACAATGTGTTGTAGATATGTGGTAGTAGAGTAGTGGTCTGATGGAACACACTTAATGTATTGTAGATATGTGGTAGTAGAGTAGTGGTCTGATGGAACACAATATGATGTAGATATGTGGTAGTAGAGTAGTGGTCTGATGGAACACACTTAATGTATTGTAGAGTAGTGGTCTGATGGAACACACTTAATGTATTGTAGATATGTGGTAGTAGTGTAGTGGCCTGATGGAACACAATGTGTTGTAGATATGTGGTAGTAGAGTAGTGGTCTGATGGAACACACTTAATGTATTGTAGAGTAGTGGTCTGATGGAACACACTTAATGTATTGTAGAGTAGTGGTCTGATGGAACACACTTAATGTATTGTAGAGTAGTGGTCTGAGGGAACACTTAATGTATTGTAGAGTAGTGGTCTGAGGGAACACACTGTGTTGTAGATATGTGGTAGTAGAGTAGAGGTCTGAGGACACACTTAATGTATTGTAGATATGTGGTAGTAGAGTAGTGGTCTGATGGAACACAATGTGTTGTAGATATGTGGTAGTAGAGTAGTGGTCTGATGGAACACACTTAATGTATTGTAGATATGTGGTAGTAGTGTAGTGGTCTGATGGAACACACTTAATGTATTGTAGATATGTGGTAGTAGAGTAGTGGTCTGATGGAACACAATGTGTTGTAGATATGTGGTAGTAGAGTAGTGGTCTGATGGAACACAATGTGTTGTAGATATGTGGTAGTAGAGTAGTGGTCTGAGGGAACACACTTAATATGTGGTAGTAGTGTAGTGGTCTGATGGAACACACTTAATGTATTGTAGATATGTGGTAGTAGAGTAGTGGTCTGATGGAACACAATGTGTTGTAGATATGTGGTAGTAGAGTAGTGGTCTGATGGAACACACTTAATGTATTGTAGATATGTGGTAGTAGTGTAGTGGCCTGATGGAACACAATGTGTTGTAGATATGTGGTAGTAGAGTACTGGTCTGATGGAACACAATATGATGTAGATATGTGGTAGTAGAGTAGTGGCCTGATGGAACACAATATGTTGTAGATATGTGGTAGTAGAGTAGTGGTCTGAGGGAACACACTTAATGTATTGTAGAGTAGTGGTGGTAGAGTAGTGGCCTGATGGAACACACTTAATGTATTGTAGATATGTGGTAGTAGTGTAGTGGCCTGATGGAACACAATGTGTTGTAGATATGTGGTAGTAGAGTAGTGGTCTGATGGAACACACTTAATGTATTGTAGATATGTGGTAGTAGTGTAGTGGCCTGATGGAACACAATGTGTTGTAGATATGTGGTAGTAGAGTACTGGTCTGATGGAACACAATATGATGTAGATATGTGGTAGTAGAGTAGTGGCCTGATGGAACACAATATGTTGTAGATATGTGGTAGTAGAGTAGTGGTCTGAGGGAACACACTTAATGTATTGTAGAGTAGTGGTGGTAGAGTAGTGGCCTGATGGAACACAATGTGTTGTAGATATGTGGTAGTAGTGTAGTGGTCTGATGGAACACACTTAATGTATTGTAGAGTAGTGGTCTGAGGGAACACACTTAATGTATTGTAGATATGTGGTAGTAGAGTAGTGGCCTGATGGAACACAATGTGTTGTAGATATGTGATAGTAGTGTAGTGGCCTGATGGAACACAATGTGTTGTAGATATGTGGTAGTAGAGTAGTGGCCTGATGGAACACAATGTGTTGTAGATATGTGGTAGTAGAGTAGTGGCCTGATGGAACACAATGTGTTGTAGATATGTGGTAGTAGAGTAGTGGCCTGATGGAACACAATGTGTTGTAGATATGTGGTAGTAGTGTAGTGGCCTGATGGAACACAATGTGTTGTAGATATGTGATAGTAGTGTAGTGGCCTGATGGAACACAATGTGTTGTAGATATGTGGTAGTAGAGTAGTGGTCTGATGGAACACACTTAATATGTTGTAGATATGTGGTAGTAGAGTAGTGGTCTGAGGGAACACACTTAATGTATTGTAGAGTAGTGGTCTGAGGGAACACTTAATGTATTGTAGAGTAGTGGTCTGAGGGAACACTTAATGTATTGTAGAGTAGTGGTCTGAGGGAACACTTAATGTATTGTAGAGTAGTGGTCTGAGGGAACACACTTAATGTATTGTAGAGTAGTGGTCTGAGGGAACACACTTAATGTATTGTAGAGTAGTGGTCTGAGGGAACACACTTAATGTATTGTAGATATGTGGTAGTAGTGTAGTGGCCTGATGGAACACACTGTGTTGTAGATATGTGGTAGTAGAGTAGAGGTCTGAGGACACACTTAATGTATTGTAGATATGTGGTAGTAGAGTAGTGGTCTGATGGAACACAATGTGTTGTAGATATGTGGTAGTAGAGTAGTGGTCTGATGGAACACACTTAATGTATTGTAGATATGTGGTAGTAGTGTAGTGGTCTGATGGAACACAATGTGTTGTAGATATGTGGTAGTAGAGTAGTGGTCTGATGGAACACACTTAATGTATTGTAGATATGTGGTAGTAGAGTAGTGGTCTGATGGAACACAATGTGTTGTAGATATGTGGTAGTAGAGTAGTGGTCTGATGGAACACACTTAATGTATTGTAGATATGTGGTAGTAGAGTAGTGGTCTGATGGAACACAATATGATGTAGATATGTGGTAGTAGAGTAGTGGTCTGATGGAACACACTTAATGTATTGTAGATATGTGGTAGTAGAGTAGTGGTCTGAGGGAACACACTTAATGTATTGTAGAGTAGTGGTCTGATGGAACACACTAATGTATTGTAGAGTAGTGGTCTGATGGAACACACTTAATGTATTGTAGAGTAGTGGTCTGAGGGAACACTTAATGTATTGTAGAGTAGTGGTCTGAGGGAACACACTGTGTTATAATATGTGTAGTAGAGTAGTGGTCTGAGGGAACACACTTAATGTATTGTAGATATGTGGTAGTAGTGGTCTGAGGAACACAATGTATGTAGATATGTGTAGTATTGAGTAGTGGTCTGAGGGAACACACTTAATGTATTGTAGATAGTGGTCTGGGGAACACACTTAATGTGTTGTAGAGTAGTGGTCTGATGGAACACACTGTAATGTAGATATGTGTAGAGTAGTGGTCTGAGGAACACACTTAATGTATTGTAGATATGTGGTAGTGGTAGTTGATGGAACACATTAATGTATATGTGGTAGAGTAGTGGTCTGATGGAACACACTTAATGTATTGTAGAGTAGTGGTCTGAGGAACACACTTAATGTATTGTAGAGTAGTGGTCTGAGGGAACTTAATGTATTGTAGAGTAGTGGTCTGAGGGAACACACTTAATGTATTGTAGAGTAGTGGTCTGAGGGAACTTAATGTATTGTAGAGTAGTGGTCTGAGGGAACTTAATGTATTGTAGAGTAGTGGTCTGAGGGAACTTAATGTATTGTAGAGTAGTGGTCTGAGGGAACACTTAATGTATTGTAGAGTAGTGGTCTGAGGGAACTTAATGTATTGTGAAATCTGTAAGGAATGTATTGTAATGTTTTAAAATGTATAAACATTTTTGCTGGACCCCAGGAAGAGTAGCTGCTATTGGGGATCCATAATAAATACAAACACCCACGCACGCACACACGCACACGCACACACACACACACACACACACACACACACACACACACACACACACACACACACACACACACACACACACACACACACACACACACACACTGAGGGATAGTAATAGGTAATAGGTAGGACTGTTGCTAGCTTGATGAATGCATATATATCTGAACCACCGAAAAGAGTTTGAACCATGAAAACGCTTCGGGATCTAAAAAGAAATGACGTCTCTCGGTCACCTTGTGTTCTTCAGTGTTAAACAAGCTAACCTTACTAACCTCCAGGGTGAGTGAGTGCCTTAGTGTAATACATTTCAGACTGAGCAGAGGGCTAAAACCAGTGTTGTGTCGGTTCATCAGCAGCCAAGGTCTTTAAGCTATCGCTGGAATAACGTGGATGTAGAAAGCCTAGAAACCCCACTCAGCCCTCTGCTCAGCCCTCTGCTCAACCCTCTGCTCAGCCCTCTGCTCAACCCTCTGCTCAGCCCTCTGATCAGTCTGGTCTGGTAGCCAGGGGTCAGCCCTCTGCTCAGCCTGGTCTGGTAGCCAGGGGTCAGCCCTCTGCTCAGCCTGGTCTAGTAGCCAGGGGTCAGCCCTCTGCTCAGCCTGGTCTGGTAGCCAGGGGTCAGCCCTCTGCTCAGCCTGGTCTAGTAGCCAGGGGTCAGCCCTCTGCTCAGCCTGGTCTGGTAGCCAGGGGTCAGCCCCCTCTGCTCAGCCTGGTCTAGTAGCCAGGGGTCAGCCCTCTGCTCAGCCTGGTCTAGTAGCCAGGGGTCAGCCCTCTGCTCAGCCTGGTCTATTAGCCAGGGGTCAGCCCTCTGCTCAGCCTGGTCCTAGTAGCCAGGGTCAGCCCCTCTGCTCAGCCTGGTCTAGTAGCCAGGGATCAGCCCTCTGCTCAGCCTGGTCTAGTAGCCAGGGGTCAGCCCTCTGATCAGCCTGGTCCTAGTAGCCAGGGTCAGCCCTCTGCTCAGCCTGGTCTAGTAGCCAGGGGTCAGCCCTCTGCTCAGCCTGGTCTGGTAGCCAGGGGTCAGCCCTCTGCTCAGCCTGGTCTAGTAGCCAGAGGTCAGCCCTCTGCTCAGCCTGGTCTAGTAGCCAGGGGTCAGCCCTCTGCTCAGCCTGGTCTGGTAGCCAGAGATCAGCCCTCTGCTCAGCCTGGCTCAGCCTGGTCTAGTAGCCAGGGGCCCTCAGCCCTCTGCTCAGCCTGGTCTAGTAGCCAGGGATCAGCCCTCTGCTCAGCCTCTGCTCAGCCTGGTCTAGTAGCCAGGGATCAGCCCTCTGCTCAGCCTGGTCTAGTAGCCAGGGATCAGCCCTCTGCTCAGCTGGGTCTAGTAGCCAGGGTCAGCCTCTACTCAGCTGGGTCTAGTAGCCAGGGGTCAGCCCTCTGCTCAGCCTGGTCTAGTAGCCAGGGATCAGCCCTCTGCTCAGCCTGGTCTAGTAGCCAGGGGTCAGCCCTCTGCTCAGCCTGGTCTAGTAGCCAGGGATCAGCCCTCTGCTCAGCCTGGTCTGGTAGCCAGGGATCAGCCCTCTGCTCAGCCTGGTCTGGTAGCCAGGGGTCAGCCCTCTGCTCAGCCTGGTCTGGTAGCCAGGGATCAGCCCTCTGCTCAGTCTGGTCTGGTAGCCAGGGGTCAACCCTCTGCTCAGCCCTCTGCTCAGTCTGGTCTGGTAGCCAGGGATCAACCCTCTGCTCAGTCTGGTCTAGTAGCCAGGGATCAGCCCTCTGCTCAGCCTGGTCTGGTAGCCAGGGGTCAGCCCTCTGCTCAGCCTGGTCTTGTAGCCAGGGATCAGGAGTCTCTACATGTGTCCCTAGTGACACCCTATTCCCTATGTGGTGCACTACATAGGGAGTAGGGTGTAACCTTCTTCCTACTCCTCCCTGCTTGCCATTGTCCTGATCTTATCATTTACACGTCCAACCTGTCTGATTCGACTGTGGTAAGCTGACACCTAGACACGACATGCGTCCCAAACGGCACCCTCTTCCCTATGCGGTGCACTACTACCCCATAGGGCTCTGGCAAAATGTTGTGCACTATATAGGGAGTAGGGTGCCATTTGATATGCAAACCATGGAAAGGAGGCTGTGTGGATAGTGAACGCAGCTAGACGTCTTGTGACAGTCGCTGTGTCTGATTTAATACGGAAACGGTACACACGAGTAGGTAGGCAGCAACCTTTCCTTAGCTAGCTGCAACGTGTTCCCTCAGGCCGTTGACGGTAGATTAGGAGAACATGGTGCTATATAAAACCAACTAAAAGTTTCAACGGTAAGGCTTCATATGCTATATGGCCCTATGTTGAGTGTTTCCATTTTTTGTGAATGGTTTGTTTCCAAAGCAGAGGTTTCGTTATGAAATAAAACCCCATGAAGGATACGTTTATGTTGTCCTGTCATGAAGAAAGACAATGACATTGAAAGAACTATTAAATAGAAAAACAACCAAGGACTTTGTGAAGCCAACCCAGTATTTAAGAAAAAAAAAACTACATCTGTACTTCTATGGTAGACTAATCTATAGTCAACCGCCTGAGGTGTTGTAGCTAGCTAGGGGTGCGGAGGTAGGAAAGGAAGCCTAATCTATAGTCAACACCCTGAGGTGTTGTAGCTAGCTAGGGGTGCGGAGGTAGGAAAGGAAGCCTAATCTATAGTCAACACCCTGAGGTGTTGTAGCTAGCTAGGGGAGCTGAGGTAGGAAAGGAAGACTAATCTATAGTCAACCGCCTGAGGTGTTGTAGCTAGCTAGGGGAGCAGAGGTAGGAAAGGAAGACTAATCTATAGTCAACCGCCTGAGGTGTTGTAGCTAGCTAGGGGTGCGGAGGTAGGAAAGGAAGACTAATCTATAGTCAACCGCCTGAGGTGTTGTAGCTAGCTAGGAGAGCGGAGGTAGGAAAGGAAGACTAATCTATAGTCAACACCATGAGGTGTTGTAGCTAGCTAGGAGAGCGGAGGTAGGAAAGGAAGACTAATCTATAGTCAACACCCTGAGGTGTTGTTGCTAGCTAGTGCGGAGGTAGGAAAGGAAGCCTAATCTATAGTCAACACCATGAGGTGTTGTAGCTAGGAGGTAGGAAAGGAAGACTAATCTATAGTCAACACCCTGAGGTGTTGTTGCTAGCTAGGAGAGCGGAGGTAGGAAAGGAAGCCTAATCTATAGTCAACACCCTGAGGTGTTGTAGCTAGCTAGGAGAGCGGAGGTAGGAAAGGAAGCCTAATCTATAGTCAACACCCTGAGGTGTTGTAGCTAGCTAGGGGTGCGGAGGTAGGAAAGGAAGCCTAATCTATAGTCAACACCCTGAGGTGTTGTAGCTAGCTAGGAGAGCAGAGGTAGGAAAGGAAGCCTAATCTATAGTCAACACCCTGAGGTGTTGTAGCTAGCTAGTGGAGCTGAGGTAGGAAAGGAAGCCTAATCTATAGTCAACACCCTGAGGTGTTGTAGCTAGCTAGGGGAGCTGAGGTAGGAAAGGAAGCCTAATCTATAGTCAACACCCTGAGGTGTTGTAGCTAGCTAGTGGAGCTGAGGTAGGAAAGGAAGCCTAATGTATAGTCAACACCCTGAGGTGTTGTAGCTAGCTAGGGGAGCGGAGGTAGGAAAGGAAGCCTAATCTATAGTCAACACCCTGAGGTGTTGTAGCTAGCTAGGAGAGCGGAGGTAGGAAAGGAAGCCTAATCTATAGTCAACAGCCTGAGGTGTTGTTGCTAGCTAGGGGAGCGGAGGTAGGAAAGGAAGCTCCACAATCTATAGTCAACACCCTGAGGTGTTGTAGCTAGCTAGGAGAGCAGAGGTAGGAAAGGAAGCCTAATCTATAGTCAACACCCTGAGGTGTTGTAGCTAGCTAGGAGAGCAGAGGTAGGAAAGGAAGCCTAATCTATAGTCAACACCCTGAGGTGTTGTAGCTAGCTAGGAGAGCAGAGGTAGGAAAGGAAGCCTAATCTATAGTCAACAGCCTGAGGTGTTGTAGCTAGCTAGGGGAGCAGAGGTAGGAAAGGAAGCCTAATCTATAGTCAACGCCCTGAGGTGTTGTAGCTAGCTAGGAGAGCGGAGGTAGGAAAGGAAGCCTAATCTATAGTCAACACCCTGAGGTGTTGTTGCTAGCTAGGAGAGCGGAGGTAGGAAAGGAAGCCTAATCTATAGTCAACACCCTGAGGTGTTGTAGCTAGCTAGGGGTGCGGAGGTAGGAAAGGAAGCCTAATCTATAGTCAACACCCTGAGGTGTTGTAGCTAGCTAGGAGAGCGGAGGTAGGAAAGGAAGCCTAATCTATAGTCAACACCCTGAGGTGTTGTAGCTAGCTAGGAGTGCGGAGGTAGGAAAGGAAGCCTAATCTATAGTCAACAGCCTGAGGTGTTGTTGCTAGCTAGGGGAGCGGAGGTAGGAAAGGAAGCCTAATCTATAGTCAACACCCTGAGGTGTTGTAGCTAGCTAGGAGAGCAGAGGTAGGAAAGGAAGCCTAATCTATAGTCAACAGCCTGAGGTGTTGTAGCTAGCTAGGGGAGCAGAGGTAGGAAAGGAAGCCTAATCTATAGTCAACGCCCTGAGGTGTTGTAGCTAGCTAGGAGAGCGGAGGTAGGAAAGGAAGCCTAATCTATAGTCAACACCCTGAGGTGTTGTTGCTAGCTAGAGAGCGGAGGTAGGGAAAGGAAGCCTAATCTATAGTCAACACCCTGGGAGGTGTTGTAACTAGCTAGGGGTGCGGAGGTAGGAAAGGAAGCACAATCTATAGTCAACACCCTGAGGTGTTGTAGCTAGCCAGGAGAGCGGAGGTGGAAAGGAAGCTAATCTATAGTCAACACCCTGAGGTGTTGTAGCCAGCTAGTGCGGAGGCAGGAAAGAGCCTAATCTATAGTCAACACCTGAGGTGTTGTAGCCAGCTAGTGGAGCTGAGGTAGGAAAGGAAGCCTAATCTATAGTCAACACCCTGAGGTGTTGTAGCTAGCTAGGGAGCTGAGGTAGGAAAGGAAGCCTAATCTATAGTCAACAACCTGGAGGTGTTGTAGAAGAAGCTAGTGAGCTGAGGTAGGAAAGGAAGCCTATGTATAGTCAACACCCTGAGGTGTTGTAGCTAGCTAGGGATGGAGGTAGGAAAGGAAGCCTAATCTATAGTCAACACCCTGAGGTGTTGTAGCTAGCTAGGTAGCGGAGGTAGGAAAGGAAGCCTAATCTATAGTCAACACACCATGAGGTGTTGTGGCTAGCTAGAGAGCGGAGGTAGGAAAGGAAGCCTAATCTATAGTCAACAGCCTGAGGTGTTGTTGCTAGCTAGGGAGGGTTTGGAGGTAGGAAAGGAAGCCTAATCTATAGTCAACACCCTGAGGTGTTGTAGCTAGCTAGGAGAGCGGAGGTAGGAAAAGGAAGCC
This sequence comes from Oncorhynchus nerka, assembly GCF_034236695.1. Lineage (NCBI taxonomy): Eukaryota > Metazoa > Chordata > Actinopteri > Salmoniformes > Salmonidae > Oncorhynchus > Oncorhynchus nerka. The sequence continues at coordinate 4,078,331 of NC_088410.1, read as the reverse complement.
TAATCTATAGTCAACAGCCTGAGGTGTTGTTGCTAGCTAGGGAGCGGAGGTAGAAAGGAAGCTCTTAATCTATAGTCAACAGCCTGAGGTGTTGTTGCTAGCTAGGGAGCGGAGGTAGGAAAGGTTTGACTAATCTATAGTCAGACCCTGAGGTGTTGTAGCTAGCTAGGAGCAGAGGTAGAAAGGAAGCCTATCTATAGTCAACACCCTGAGGTGTTGTAGCTAGCTAGGAGAGCAGAGGTAGGAAGGAAGC